>NC_081410.1:347412780-347458780 GCF_030272615.1 Cryptomeria japonica
TCCCCACTCACCATACGTCTCCTCGGTCGGCCATACAAAATTAATCACATCACTTTTAACCTTAGTCAACCCTTTCCAAGAATTCCTCAGTTTGTTGACTTCTGAGTTAAGAAAACTGTAGTGTGTTTTAATTCTCTCTATTTCCTGTATGGTTATAACAAAAAATGAGGTGTCATCCAGATCAATAATTCCCTTGACCCTTGCTGACAATTTAACATTTATCTCATTGAGCCATATCTGTTTGTCTTTCAGTTGATCTGGATTAGCAAAAATTCCTGGGAGTAATTCACACACCTGATCAGTGTATTCCTTTTTAAGCAATTTAACCCTTCTTTCCACATTATCCACCTCTGTCGCCAATTGCAATAAACTCTTAGTAATATCAGAAGTGGATTTGATAATAGGGTTAGCTCTTGCTTCATCACAGGAAACACACATGAACTCTAAATCCTGCTCCCTAGGCCTCCATCTGTCAAAAATGGGTGTCAATATGACTTTATCTCTTATCAACTCAGTCCATATCTCCATGACTTTTCCTACACTATTGTGAAGGAGTGAAGCATTTATAGTGTCTGCAAAACTGGAGACTGTGGCCTTGATCTTTTCTTCATACTTCCTTGCATAATAGGCCTGAGTTTGCTTAAGACTCTCCAATTCTTGGGGAGTTATCTCTATCATCTGAGAGCTGGAAGGTGCAGGAGATGGTGGGAGCTCAATAATGGGGCTAGTAGGTGGAGGTCTTGCAGGAGAAGAGGTGATCATTAATGTTGAAGATTCACCTTGTTGACTTTGTCCTGCTAATTGGCTCTGCAATCTGGCAATAATACTCTCCTTGCCTCTTATTTCCTCCTTGGCACTGTCATAAGCCTTCAAGACTGTTTCCAATTTGAGCTGGAGAGCCTCTTTTTCTTTAGCATCCTTCTCAGCTACTGCAACACTAAATTTGGCAGTCTCCAACACCGTGCTAGCAGCCTCTACTACCCCTGTGCTTTCTACTCTCCTGACCATCAATCCGCCAATGTGACTTGTCCCTGTGGTGTCTTTACCCTTCTTGTCCTCATTTCTCTTAAGGGACCACATGACTAGAGCAGCATTGTCTTTACTGAATGTAACCCCTTCCATGGGTTTGGTTTCTTTCCTCACTGCATCCAGCACCAGAGCATCAGCAATATTCCATTCTGGCAAAATGAGCACTCCAGCTTGTGCTACTAAATCTCTCCCCTGTTCAGGAGTGATGGTTTTGAATTCTTCCATCATCTCCTGTTTTATTTCTTCCTCCACCAAGGCTGGATCTTTATTTAATTGTTCTGCCTTTCTTGTTTCACATCTAGCATTATATTTATCTATATGTTGTTTCCATATAAACTGCATGAATGCTTCAGATGTTACAAAACTATCATCGGCTAGGAAAGCACTAGTGGCCTTCTTTATCTCAGGATCCCACTCCTGGCCTTTGAGTTCAGTCGAGGTGATGTCCATTTGTGCTTTAGTGGGTTCTTCTGGCATCCCCTCTTCCACTTCATCATATGTATACGCAATCTCCCCCAAACTGCCCAACTGAGAGAGGTATTCAGTTGCTACTTGTTCATCTCCAATGTGGAGAGGGGATTGGGATGGGGAATATAAGGGTGTATCTGATTGCACTTCCTTCCCCACCCTCTTCTTCTTTGGGTTGTCTTGGATGTCAATGACTTCATGTGCTTTCCTCTTCCCTTTAGATGAAGAGGGTTCCCCTCTTGCAGACACCAACACACTATAACCTGCTTTCTTATGCAGGGTGTAATCACCAGGAGGGATGGCTTTAATAGGAGCTGATTTCCCCAAAATCATTCTTGCTTTCTCAGGGTTTTTTTTAATTACAACTCCCCTTTTCTCCTTTATTGTCTGCATCACATCCTCAAAACAAATAATCAAAAATTTTATCTTTTCTTCCAATGGGAAGAAGCTAGACAATGGGTCATAGCTAGCATCAAATTGATGCACAAAATCCAGGGCCTTCCTGTAAGCTACCCATTTTTCCTTCCTCAACTCCTGTTCATCCAAATCAAATTCATTCCTGATGAGGTCTTCAGGAAAGTGGAATTGGTGGGGCCTACCTCTGCATGCTACCTTCTTCCGGAATACACCATTGTAGAAGTCCTCCGGATCAGCACATCTTGACACTGCAGTGGACAAATGGTAGGGTTTGAGGAAATCCTCAAAACATTTCCAGCCGCCCTTGGTGATTACAAATTGGTGGGCTACTGTAGCTGTAGGGAAAATAGTCCCTTTACCTCGGCCTATTAACTCTGCCTCTTGCAAGTCACCAATTTGTCTGAGAATCTCAGCTATTCCCACTTTGAGGGGGACCTGGTATGGTAACAAAAATGGGGTGCCTCTGAAACCAAAGACCCTAAACACTGTGGACACTGGATACAAATACATATCACCCCAGTTATGAACAATCTTGACATTCTCTGCGAATTCTTTTGGTCTTAGGAATTCCAGAAGAATCTTGGGGACTCGTGGATTGTCAGAGCAAAGAAGAGTCCTTATTTTGGATGCAAAGTATTTATCAAACTTTAGAAAACTTGCATCCTCTCTATCCCATGACAATACGGTGCTCCATAATTGTACTGGCATCTTCTCTCCCTCCTTTTCTTTTACCAGATCCATTCCACTGGCAAAATAATCTCCACCTTTGAAGAGGAAGAGGTGCATCAATAGTGAATACCACCCAAATGGCCTATCCACCTTCCCATTCTCTATCCCCATCAGTCCTCCATGGATAGCATCAGCAATATAGGAGGCATAATCAAATGTAATAGCAAGAGAAGGATTCAAACTTTGAACAATCATTAACAGATAATGATTTGGTATATTAGATTCAGCATCCTCTCCTAGAACTTGGCAAAGTGCCCAGTACATCCCTTTTGCCCTTAAGGTAAACATACTTAGTGAAAAGGGCTCTTGTGTATGGGGCCCTACAACTGCTAACCCTCCCACTTTCAGAAAAAGTTCTTTGAGAGGCCCATTCCTGAGATGAGTCCTCTGTGCCCTGTACACCTGAGTTAATTGTGTGAAGCTTATATGCTCCAAGAAATTGGTAAACTCACTAAGCCCAAACGCTTTTCTCAGCTCTTCTGCATTTATCTCCACGAGGGTTTTTCCATTCACATCCCGGATACACCTGGTAACTGAATCATAATTTAATGCCATCTGGGTTAACAAATCTGTATCCATGAACACCCCTGGGACTACCAATTTTCCAACATCTAGTTCCCAAATGCTATTTTGAGGAGCAGGAGAATTCCTCATTCCAAAACCGATTTTAAATAACCCCAACCCAGACAGCCCAACCTGTGGGTCTCTTAACCAATTACCCTTATCATACAATCCTTCTCCAATTTTTAGTCGGGGAGCCCTGGGTACTAATTCTTTGGCCTTAGATGCCTGGTTGGTTGACAGCGTCAACTGCTCTAAGAAGTCATCACACACACTTCTTTCAAGATAATCAACTTTACCAGAAAATTCCCTTTTAGGAGCCATTTGCAATACAACCAGATAAATATTACTTCTGAAAATATTTCTGCTATACGAGAACAGTTTCACGTATCACAACACAAGAACGGCTGCAAAATAAGAATAAAAAAACCTGATGCTTGCTCGAAGAAATTCGCTCTGCAACCAATTCGCCTTCTCTGTATTTGTAAAAGATAACTCTGCGTTTGCCTCCTCTGCAAAAATCCTTTAAAGAGATATCCTTACTTGGTTGTTAGGAAATCAAATGCTTGTACTCTGGGCCTTAACTGTAACATTGATTCCGCATGCTTCGACCGTCCCTTCAAAATCGAATTCATACGAGAATTCATATTTTAGCTCCAACGGGCCGCAGTCTTTCTGCAAGTGTCTCTCTGTGAATTTCATTTTGACGGCTTTGTCCTTAGTTTAAGTCTTGTCTTTTTATTGGCCACATAATACCACGCGGCATCCAACCATTGGCTTAGAAAATCCCCTCACATTCTATTTTGATACTGGCTGAATGTCGCCCTTTATACCGTAGTGAGGCCGTGCTTTTCTCTTTTTGCCATGTCATCATCATGACACGTGGACGGCTGATATTCATTCTCGCTATTTTGCAGCCTTAAAGGGTGAGCACTTAACCCTTGCGAAATAGCGCGGGCCGTTGGATTATCTTTCAAGTTAATCGCCTTTTAATCCTTCGAACAGGTCCTCAGGAATGGTGGGCCCGCTGAGTCATCAGTGACATCTGGCATCTAGTCATCCACTGTGCTGATTTGTCATTCTGTCATTTGCCGGAAGAAGAACCATGGGGGCCCCACTTCAGTCTCGACAGGTCTACCTCAGAAAAGGTGGGCCCACAGAAATGCCATAGACACCTTGCTTTCTTGTCACCTTCGAAGCTGACCTGTCAACTTTTCATGTGTCGAACATACACTATAGGGACCCACAGCTGCCTTTTAGACCGCGTGTCATCAAGACACGTGGATGGTCCAGGTTAACTTTCGCTATTTCGCAGCCTTAAAATGTGAGCATCTTACCCTTGCGAAATAGCGCGAGCCGTTAGATCTTATCTCGACTTGCGCAATATTTAAACCCTGCTAGGAGCTTTCAGAAGAGGTGGGCCCACGGACACATCATGGACACCTGGCTTTCTTGTCCTGCTGACTGTGGCGGCCTGTGCCACGTGTTACCTTATAATACGCCAAAAGAAAGCCACGGGGCTCCAGCTATCACTGACAACTATGCCTTCCACGTACCCTGTCGTGACAGATGGACGGCCGATATTAATCCTCGCTATTTCGCAGCCTTAAAGGGCAAGCACTTAACCTTTGCGAAATAGCGCTGACCGTCAGATCCTTTCTGAAGTTGCTCAGCATTTAAACCCTGCTAGGAGCTTTCAGAAGAGGTGGGCCCACGGACACATCATGGACACCTGGCGTTCTTGTCCTGCTGACTGTGGCGGCCTGTGCCACGTGTTACCTTATAATACGCCAAAAGAAAGCCACAGGGCTCCAGCTATCACTGACAACTATGCCTTCCACGTACCCTGTCGTGACAGATGGACGGCCGATATTAATCCTCGCTATTTCGCAGCCTTAAAGGGCAAGCACTTAACCTTTGCGAAATAGCGCTGACCGTCAGATCCTTTCTGAAGTTGCTCAACATTTAAACCCTGCTAGGAGCTTTCAGAAGAGGTGGGCCCACGGACACATCATGGACACCTGGCGTTCTTGTCCTGCTGACTGTGGCGGCCTGTGCCACGTGCTGCACTCCAATACGCCAGAGAAGACCACGTAGAGGGGGCCCCACCTTCTTGACAGCCGCAACCTTCACTTCCTCCGCATGACACATGGACGGCTGATATTCATTCTCGCTATTTCGCAGCCTTAAAATGTGAGCACTTAGCCTTTGCGAAATAGCGCCAACCGTCGGATCTTTCCCCAAGTTGATCAGTGTTTACTGGGCCCGGCACTTTAGAAGGAAATAATAAAAGGCGAAAATTTTCAAATAATAAACATGACCGCCTAGGTAAATAGCAAGGGGGAACACTTCTTACGACCCCGCGACCCATGACTTAAGTGAAATAAAGTAACGTCGGAATAGAAACCAGGGGACCTAACACAAAAGATAGAGCCTAAAAATTAGAAAAACCTTAAACCCTCTAGGTTTAGAATAAGGCTGAAGCATTTGGGGCCACATCTTATACAAATTTTTTCAAAAAACCATAGCCAAATATGGGGAAAGAACCCAATTTTAAAACAGCGATAACAGCGGCTCTGACTGGGGATGGTTGATTGCGAGATCAACACAAGAAAACTCAGAAAATCTGGAGAAACAGACCAAAACACAGACCAAAACCAGGAAAACAGGAAAGAAAACAAAATATATACAAACCAAGGACCTACTGTGCATGGATATTAAGAGAAATAGTACTTCAGGAATTGTCCATGCACTGGAAATTCCTGCATCTCATCATTCATATTCTTCAAGAAATATGAATCCTTACCATTCAAATCACAAATTACAAAAGGGCCAATCCAGAGTGATTCAAATTTCTTATGCTTTCCTTTATCCTGCCCTTTTGCATTCCACTGAAGAACCATGTCATCAATTTGAAACTTCCTTAACGATGTTCTTTTATCAAAAAGATACTTTGACTGTAGCTGGAGCTTTTGATTTTTCTGATGAGCAGAGGTTCTAAGCTCTTCCACCTCTACAATTTGGATCATCCTGTTCTCCATTGGTTCAGATAGTTCCATGCTCTCTTCCTGCAAAAACTTATATACTGGAAGAAGGTTATTTACCGGTAATCTGGCTTGGGTACCATAAACCAACTCAAAAGGTGACATTCCAATGGATTTTTTAACTGTTATTCTATCTGCCCACAGAGCCAATTTCAACTTTTGATCCCAAGACCTTTTGTTTTCTTCTAAGATCTTCTTAATAATAGTTAGCAAGCTTTTGTTGCTAGATTCTGCTTGTCCATTCCCTTGAGGGTGATAAGGTGATGAGTATGACATAAGTATACCATGACTATTGCAAAAGCCTACAAATTCTTTTGATCTGAAACACATAGCATTATCCATTACCAATTTTGCAGGTGTTCCAAACCTAGTCACAATATTATCCATCAGGAAATCAATGACAATTTTACTAGTAGCTCTTCTTGTGGGAATAGCTTCTATCCATTTGGTAAAATAATCTGTAGCCACTATAATCCATCCATGGCCTCTTCCTGACTTTTCAACAATCTCTCCAATAAAATCAATACCCCATTGAACAAAAGGAGCTTCTACAGAAACTGGATTTAGTGGTAAGGCTCCTTCATACTTGAGCTTAGAAGAAAATCTCTGACATGAATCACATCTTCGAACATATGCATGGGTGTCTTTAAACAAAGTAGGCCAATAATACCCAGCCCGTATTATCTTACCAGCTGTAGTCTTAGCAGAGTAATGACCTCCACATACTCCATCATGCATTTCATTCAACATCTGTTTAGCTTGAAATTCATCCAAACACAATAGTAACTCCCCATCTCTTTTTCTCCAAAAAAGATCACCCTGAATGAGGACATACTTTTGGGATTTGAGCTTTAAAGTTCTCTTCTGGTTGTGAGTCATTCCTTCTGGCAGCATATTACCCCTCAATACTTGGACTATCTCTGTGTACCATGGTTGCCTCTCAATACTAGTGACCAAAATATCTTCAACTTCAACATTGTGTACTTCTACATTCATGAGATTTGACTCAGCCATGAGCTTGGCCAAACCTAACCCTCTCACCAATTTAGTGATCTTTACCTCCAAATTGAACTCTTGAATTCTATTGATCCATCTGCATCTCTTCCCAGTAACCTCAGATTGAGACATAATATCTTTAACTGCAGCATGTGGAACATAGGCAGTGACATTTGCATTCACCAAATATGGCCTAAAGGCTTTAACAGCTTTAACCAAGGCATAAGCTTGTTTCTCCATGGTTTCATATTTTAATTCTGCTGCTTGCAAAGATTTGCTATAGAAAGCTATGGGATGATCATATCCCTCATTATCCTTTTGCAATAATACTGCAGCCACTGTGTGATATGAAGCAAAAGAAAACAGAGAAAAAGACTTACCATAATCCGGGGACTTCAACACTGGTGCTTCCTGGATTGCTTTCTTAATCTCATTAAAAGCTTTTGAGGCTTCCTGATCCCAGTGAAACTTGGTGTCTTTCTTGAGCAACTTGACAATAGGCTTTACTATCTCAGCAAAGTTGGCAATGAATCTCCTGACAAAATTCACTTTGCCTAGAAAGGACTGAATTCCTTTCACATTTTTTGGTTCAGACACCTTATTGATTGCTTCAATTCTTTCAGGGTCTATTCTTACTCCTTCCTTGGAAACTATATGTCCCAATAATTTTCCCTCAGTGACCCCAAAATGACATTTTTCTGGATTCAGTGATACACCAAATTCCAAGGCTTTATCAAACACCTTCTCTAAATGTCCACAGTGATCATCAGCTCTCTTTGAGAAACAAGTTAAATCATCTTGGTAAACCACCATAATAATGTTAATGAATTCCTTAAAAGCCACATCCATAGCTCTTTGAAAGGTAGCCCCTGCATTTTTCAATCCAAACGGCATTCTCACATACACATAAGTTCCCCATGGAGTAGTAAAAGCTGTTTTAAACTGTTCAGACTCCCTTACAAACACTTGATTGTATCCTGAGAAACCATCCATCATGGACAAAAGATCACAACCTGTCACTCTTTGTAGCATTGCTTCCATGTTTGGAGATGAATAATTATCTTTTAGGGAAGCAACATTCAGATTCCTAAAATCCACACACAATCTGATATCTCCATTCTTTTTCCTCACTGGGACCAAATTAGAAACCCATGAAGAATGTCTGATTGGTTTGATAATCCCCCCTTCTCTCAATTTAGTCAACTCTTGTTGCATTTTTGTTTCTAACAAGGGGTTAATAGGTCTCTGTTTCTGTCTAAAAGGCTTAGCATCTGGAAGTAAGGGAATTTCATGCTGAAAAAGATCTTGTCTATATGCCTTTAGATCTTCATAAGACCAAGCAAAAACATGTTTATACCTTTTCAGTAAACTGATTAGGTTAGTCCTAATATGAGGAGGTAGCTTCTTTCCAATATATACCAACTTGGGGGATGATTCTGTCCCCAAGTTGACCTCCTCCAATTCTTCTAACTTAGTGGTAGATTGCTGGTGTAGATGACTGTCATTATAACTAAACATGTTTTCTAACTCCACCAGTCCTTTAGGTATTTCGTTGGTTTCCAATTGGACAATATCATTTCCAAACACTGTCTCTCTGCCATCGACTACTTCCACCAATGCATTACAATCAATTTTTTGTCCATCATAATCATCAACACATTGGATGAACCTAAGAATATCATCATCATCAGCAAAAACTTGCCAGTTATATACATTATCAGGGATAGCAGGCCTAGCTTTTATTTCCACAGTGGAGATACCAGTTAGTGTTGCATCGTCATTTTTTAAAGCAACATTAGCTAAGAAATCTGCCATAATATTTTTTGCTCGCTCTATCCAGTTGATAGAAAAGGCATCAAAATACTCAATAATATCCCAAACAGCATGCTTATATTGCTTCAATTTATCATTCTTAGATGCATACTTAGATCTTACCTGAGAGACGACCAACTCTGAATCACCCATCACTTTCAATAATCGGATTCCATGCTTTTTTGCAACCTCAAGTCCTAATAACAAAGCTTCATACTCTGCAGTATTATTTGTGCATTGGAATGCCAATAAGAATGAATATTTGAAGGTTATACCTGATGGGGATACAAAAAGAACCCCTGCTCCTGACCCTTCTTTGAAACAAGCTCCATCAAAATACATTTGCCACAATCCATACTGTTGTGCTTGTAGTTCAACTACAATTGGGTCGGTGTTCTTCAACTGAGGTGATACTGGCTGAATTCTAAAATTATCTAAATCCACATCAATCATACAGTTAAGCACACTAGGGTCCACATTTTCAACTACCTTAGGAGCTCGTGGCTCCCTGTATAGTTTGACCTTATTGCCACCAACAGGAATAGTAGCATAAGACAAATCCAATTGAACATTTCCCCCCACTGCTGCAGCCCACTGCCTAGAGAGTAACATGCCATAGTGGGGTTTAGTATCTGTGACAATAACATCCATTTTGTAAGTAGCTTCAGGAAATGCAGCTATTTTTACTTCTACATCTTTCATTGTACCTATTACAGGCACTTCTCTGTTATCCATGGCATAACATTTCCTATACACGGTGGTTATTGACAATCCTAATTCTTTCATGACACCATATGGCATCACATTAGCCGCTGCTCCTGAATCTATCATGTAGTTTTTAATTAACCGGTTATTGACTAGCAAAGTGACATAGAAAGGGTCCACCTGAGAAGGCTCCTGAGTGATAGTGGTTCCAACATATACCTCAGGAGTTTGGAACTCTTGATCCTTCCCAATTTTATCTGAACCAGTGTGTGATACTGAACCACCATCAGCTATACTAGAGAATAGAGACAAAGCTGCATCCTTGTGTTCCTTAATCTTTAGTAACTCCACTAATGGGACAGTGACCTTCATTTGAGTTAAAGCTTGGGCCATATTAAATGTGGAATAATTACACTGTTCAGTATTAGCCTTAACCTTTTCTACTTTGAGTTGGTTACCCCTTTTTACTATTTCCACCTTTTGTACATCATCAGCATTTTTGGCATCTGTGGTTCTAGGGAAGTCTTTAACTTGTTCCTCTTTTTCTTGACTAGCTTTAACAGTAGCAGTAACACTGCTTGATGCCCCTTTCTTTGTGACCTCTTTTACAAACATGGAACCTGGCTCACCTTGATCAGTATCTCTCTTGGTGCTTCTCAGATTGTAGTTATGTTTAGCTTTGGCGATTGCGGCCTTAGTGAGATTTCTAACCTCTTCTTCACTAGGCCTCCTAAGATGAACTTCTTCATCTTCAATTGTTACCACATTCAATGTAGGGTGCCAGCCTAAGGCTAACTGCCCTTTTACTGATCTTTCATTATCTAATGCATCACTGCACTCACTTGGCATAGATTCCTCATCACTTTCTATGATAGTTTCAAACATATTAATATCAAGCTCTGCTTCTGGTCTCATGGATTCCTCCAGAGCTTGAGCTACTGCACACTGGTGAGGAGAATGTGGTCCATCACAAGCAATACACCAGGGAGTATTTTCTATATTATTAACAGTCTTGCCTTTCAAAGGATCTGGTGTGTCTTGGCTTTGGGCAATTTTAGGCTTCTCAACTTGGGGCTTACCATCCTTCCAATTTGTATTGTATGGCATATCATGTAACCTAGGAGGTCTATCTTGCCAATTGTAATGAGGTTTATCATTTTTGTTAACCTTAGCAGTCAAATCTTTCATAGCAGTGACCAGTTTTTCTATTTTGTCCTCTTCCTTAGCAACTTTGTTAGGCTGCTGCTTGGTTTCATGCCATAATCTTCCATCTATCCTCCCTCCTAATTTGCCAGATGCCTTTCTATTACTTTCAACATTTATGGCAATTCTAAATGCATCCCTCAAGTTATGAGGATTTTTATCTCTGAGAATGTAAGCCATTTTAGAGTCAAATGCATTATAATAGGTGTTAAGGCACATATTGTCATCTAGCCTCATTACCTGATATAATCTATGCATAGCCTTCTGGAACCTAGCATTAAAATCAGTGACTATTTCATTTTCAGATTTTCTGATATTATTGAATTCATTCAGCATGAAACTCACATTAGTCTTATCACCATACTGTTCTTGAAAGCAATTTTTGAATTCCTCCCATGAACCTATGCTGGCTACTGGAAGACCTCTATACCAATCTCTTGCATCATCAACCAGGGATTGAACAAACAGTTTCATAATCACATCTTCATCAACGATCTCATAATCATTTATCAAATCCCCAAAACATTTGAGATGTTCCTCAGCACTGACTGCATTGTTCCCGGCAAATTTATGGAGTTTGTCTCTTAACTCAATGGGAACATGATTTGGATATCCTGGGATCCCATCAAAAAACAATTGCTTATATTGTTCTAGATTAATCGGCCTTCTTTGAAAAGGGGAAACAGTATTATTATTCCCCATAATCATCTTAGCCTTCGAGATTGGGGATTGAGATGTTTGGGTATACTGCTTATTTGAAGGTATATGGCTTACTGAAGCAATGTTAGTGTGCACTGCTGGTCGGATATTGACCTGAGGGAGAGAAATTTGTTGGGGATTAGGCTTACTAAGATCTTCTGATGGGAATATAATAGGGGGAGCTTTTAGGTAGTTGATCTTTCTCTTAACTTCCTGATTTGCAGCTTCTAACTCAGCCTTTTCCAACTCCATTTGGAGGTCTTCCTTTTCCTTATTTGCCTCCTTTTGGGCCCTCAAGGATATTAAATGATGAACTCTTTTATTTAATTCTTCAATTTCTTGGGACATTTTATCCTCATCAGGATAGTTTTCTTCAGAATCCGATACATTAACTTGATCTATATCAATCAAACTAATGTTCCCATCTATTGTCGTAGGAACAGAGTGCCTAATAGCATTTGAACTAGTTCTATCTTTTGCAGAAACACTAGCATGTGATAACTCTCGACTTACAATAGGCATATCATCAATATTTCCGAACAATCCTGAATGAAAACCTAAAATATCCTGATCTGAATCTCTTGAAGATGAATTTGACTTTGCATAAACAGGTCGGTCAGGCATCTTACCAGTATTGTTGTTTTTCTGCACCCATGCAGCATTTGACGGCTCATGCATCACAGATCTCTTCTGGCCTCTTTGTGATTGCTCGGGCAGACCTTCTTGCAGGGTTTCACGAGGATGTTTCTTCATGAATGATCTTGTATGCTTGTTTCCTTGCATCTTGTTTGTCTTTATTTTAGAAAGTTTATATCTCAGAAGGACTGGTTCAAAAATAACAGAGTCGCCACCCACAAAGCTGTGGGAAAAATAGACGCAAGAAGTCTTACTCACAAGCACAACAATACTTTCCACAAGTCTTTGCACAGATTTTATGTGTATATCTTTGTGATAAGTCTCCCCAGCAGAGTCGCCACTTTTGTTGTTCTCAAAATCTGATTACCCTTCAATGCCTTTAATAATATAATCTAAAATGAGTGCCAAGAAGACATCAAGGATAAAAGGATTTCAGAGACAACATATGACAAGGTTTGGTTAGACCTTCTACACTTCGGGCTCTTCCCTAAGCCCAGGCGGGTATACCCTTTGTGAATTAAATTCACATTCTTAAAGCAACAAACCCACAGCAAACCAGTCCAGAAAACCAGTGAGTTTGTTCACCTTGAAAAAAACAACTGAAAGCAAAGAATGAAACAATATTCAACTTCAGTATATTTGATCAACAAAGCATGCAATAAACAGCTTCAATTAGTACCAGTGCTTTATCCAAGGCTACAGAGTCACTCAAACTCGAATAAAACTCCTGAAATAAAACATCTCTATACTTCCCATCAACTTGGTCTCCATTTATCCCTATAAATACCTAACATCAACAAGAATTTAATCACTTCAAAATAAGCTAGGATCCTCAAAATTCAAAGTTCATCCCGAAGTATTTACTGGTAGAGTGGTCATGCCTGTTTTATTTCCCTCCTAAAGAGAAATGCTAAAAACACCCATACTGAGATTGCTTTACAATTCCATTCAAACAGAAAAATCCTAGATTATTCTGAATGAAAGAGTAAATACGATTAAGGACAAATTTGAAGACGACACAGAGCTTTACTCAAAACTGATGGTCTGTATATTGATATTCATTTGAAAAAAGATTTTACAAGAGTCTAATTCTCCATTAAACTTTGGAAAAGCTCAGATAACATTTCTGCAGCGTTTTCTTACAAAAATTTGTGATCCCTTTCTCTCTAGTCCTGGTATCCATTTATAACAATATGGATGCACAAAGCTTCGGACTTCTTTGAGGAAAGTTTGTTACAATTACTTCAAAAATTGAAGAAGTTACAATTTCAGTTATGCGCTCTTTTCAGCTTCTTCAGCAGTCTGTTGGACAGGTTATTCAGTTGCAACCTCCTCTGGCTTTTCAGGGACGTTCTCTAACTGCTCCGGATCTCGAGTGGAATATTTAATTCCCCACTCACCATACGTCTCCTCGGTCGGCCATACAAAATTAATCACATCACTTTTAACCTTAGTCAACCCTTTCCAAGAATTCCTCAGTTTGTTGACTTCTGAGTTAAGAAAACTGTAGTGTGTTTTAATTCTCTCTATTTCCTGTATGGTTATAACAAAAAATGAGGTGTCATCCAGATCAATAATTCCCTTGACCCTTGCTGACAATTTAACATTTATCTCATTGAGCCATATCTGTTTGTCTTTCAGTTGATCTGGATTAGCAAAAATTCCTGGGAGTAATTCACACACCTGATCAGTGTATTCCTTTTTAAGCAATTTAACCCTTCTTTCCACATTATCCACCTCTGTCGCCAATTGCAATAAACTCTTAGTAATATCAGAAGTGGATTTGATAATAGGGTTAGCTCTTGCTTCATCACAGGAAACACACATGAACTCTAAATCCTGCTCCCTAGGCCTCCATCTGTCAAAAATGGGTGTCAATATGACTTTATCTCTTATCAACTCAGTCCATATCTCCATGACTTTTCCTACACTATTGTGAAGGAGTGAAGCATTTATAGTGTCTGCAAAACTGGAGACTGTGGCCTTGATCTTTTCTTCATACTTCCCTGCATAATAGGCCTGAGTTTGCTTAAGACTCTCCAATTCTTGGGGAGTTATCTCTATCATCTGAGAGCTGGAAGGTGCAGGAGATGGTGGGAGCTCAATAATGGGGCTAGTAGGTGGAGGTCTTGCAGGAGAAGAGGTGATCATTAATGTTGAAGATTCACCTTGTTGACTTTGTCCTACTAATTGGCTCTACAATCGGGCAATAATACTCTCCTTGCCTCTTATTTCCTCCTTGGCACTGTCATAAGCCTTCAAGACTGTTTCCAATTTGAGCTGGAGAGCCTCTTTTTCTTTAGCATCCTTCTCAGCTACTGCAACACTAAATTTGGCAGTCTCCAACACCGTGCTAGCAGCCTCTACTACCCCTGTGCTTTCTACTCTCCTGACCATCAATCCGCCAATGTGACTTGTCCCTGTGGTGTCTTTACCCTTCTTGTCCTCATTTCTCTTAAGGGACCACATGACTAGAGCAACATTGTCTTTACTGAATGTAACCCCTTCCATGGGTTTGGTTTCTTTCCTCACTGCATCCAGCACCAGAGCATCAGCAATATTCCATTCTGGCAAAATGAGCACTCCAGCTTGTGCTACTAAATCTCTCCCCTGTTCAGGAGTGATGGTTTTGAATTCTTCCATCATCTCCTGTTTTATTTCTTCCTCCACCAAGGCTGGATCTTTATTTAATTGTTCTGCCTTTCTTGTTTCACATCTAGCATTATATTTATCTATATGTTGTTTCCATATAAACTGCATGAATGCTTCAGATGTTACAAAACTATCATCGGCTAGAAAAGCACTAGTGGCCTTCTTTATCTCAGGATCCCACTCCTGGCCTTTGAGTTCAGTCGAGGTGATGTCCATTTGTGCTTTAGTGGGTTCTTCTGGCATCCCCTCTTCCACTTCATCATATGTATACGCAATCTCCCCCAAACTGCCCAACTGAGAGAGGTATTCAGTTGCTACTTGTTCATCTCCAATGTGGAGAGGGGATTGGGATGGGGAATATAAGGGTGTATCTGATTGCACTTCCTTCCCCACCCTCTGCTTCTTTGGGCTGTCTTGGATGTCAATGACTTCATGTTCTTTCCTCTTCCCTTTAGATGAAGAGGGTTCCCCTCTTGCAGACACCAACACACTATAACCTGCTTTCTTATGCAGGGTGTAATCACCAGGAGGGATGGCTTTAATAGGAGCTGATTTCCCCAAAATCATTCTTGCTTTCTCAGGGTTTTTTTTAATTACAACTCCCCTTTTCTCCTTTATTGTCTGCATCACATCCTCAAAACAAATAATCAAAAATTTTATCTTTTCTTCCAATGGGAAGAAGCTAGACAATGGGTCATAGCTAGCATCAAATTGATGCACAAAATCCAGGGCCTTCTTGTAAGCTACCCATTTTTCCTTCCTCAACTCCTATTCATCCAAATCAAATTCATTCCTGATGAGGTCTTCAGGAAAGTGGAATTGGTGGGGCCTACCTCTGCATGCTACCTTCTTCCGGAATACACCATTGTAGAAGTCCTCCGGATCAGCACATCTTGACACTGCAGTGGACAAATGGTAGGGTTTGAGGAAATCCTCAAAACATTTCCAGCCGCCCTTGGTGATTACAAATTGGTGGGCTACTGTAGCTGTAGGGAAAATAGTCCCTTTACCTCGGCCTGTTAACTCTGCCTCTTGCAAGTCACCAATTTGTCTGAGAATCTCAGCTATTCCCACTTTGAGGGGGACCTGGTATGGTAACAAAAATGGGGTGCCTCTGAAACCAAAGACCCTAAACACTGTGGACACTGGATACAAATACATATCACCCCAGTTATGAACAATCTTGACATTCTCTGCGAATTCTTTTGGTCTTAGGAATTCCAGAAGAATCTTGGGGACTCGTGGATTGTCAGAGCAAAGAAGAGTCCTTATTTTGGATGCAAAGTATTTATCAAACTTTAGAAAACTTGCATCCTCTCTATCCCATGACAATACGGTGCTCCATAATTGTACTGGCATCTTCTCTCCCTCCTTTTCTTTTACCAGATCCATTCCACTGGCAAAATAATCTCCACCTTTGAAGAGGAAGAGGTGCATCAATAGTGAATACCACCCAAATGGCCTATCCACCTTCCCATTCTTTATCCCCATCAGTCCTCCATGGATAGCATCAGCAATATAGGAGGCATAATCAAATGTAATAGCAAGAGAAGGATTCAAAATTTGAACAATCATTAACAGATAATGATTTGGTATATTAGATTCAGCATCCTCTCCTAGAACTTGGCAAAGTGCCCAGTACATCCCTTTTGCCCTTAAGGTAAACATACTTAGTGAAAAGGGCTCTTGTGTATGGGGCCCTACAACTGCTAACCCTCCCACTTTCAGAAAAAGTTCTTTGAGAGGCCCATTCCTGAGATGAGTCCTCTGTGCCCTGTACACCTGAGTTAATTGTGTGAAGCTTATATGCTCCAAGAAATTGGTAAACTCACTAAGCCCAAACGCTTTTCTCAGCTCTTCTGCGTTTATCTCCACGAGGGTTTTTCCATTCACATCCCGGATACACCTCGTAACTGAATCATAATTTAATGCCATCTGGGTTAACAAATCTGTATCCATGAACACCCCTGGGACTACCAATTTTCCAACATCTAGTTCCCAAATGCTATTTTGAGGAGCAGGAGAATTCCTCATTCCAAAACCGATTTTAAATAACCCCAACCCAGACAGCCCAACCTGTGGGTCTCTTAACCAATTACCCTTATCATACAATCCTTCTCCAATTTTCAGTCGGGGAGCCCTGGGTACTAATTCTTTGGCCTTAGATGCCTGGTTGGTTGACAGCGTCAACTTCTCTAAGAAGTCATCACACACACTTCTTTCAAGATAATCAACTTTACCAGAAAATTCCCTTTTAGGAGCCATTTGCAATACAACCAGATAAATATTACTTCTGAAAATATTTCTGCTATACGAGAACAGTTTCACGTATCACAACACAAGAACGGCTGCAAAATAAGAAAAAAAAAACCTAATGCTTGCTCGAAGAAATTCGCTCTGCAACTAATTCGCCTTCTCTGTATTTGTAAAAGATAACTCTGCGTTTGCCTCCTCTGCAAAAATCCTTTTAAGAGATATCCTTACTTGGTTGTTAGGAAATCAAATGCTTGTACTCTGGGTCTTAACTGTAACATTGATTCCGCATGCTTCGACCGTCCCTTCAAAATTGAATTCATACGAGAATTCATATTTTAGCTCCAACGGGCCGCAGTCTTTCTGCAAGTGTCTCTCTGTGAATTTCATTTTGACGGCTTTGTCCTTAGTTTAAGTCCTGTCTTTTTATTGGCCACATAATACCACGCGGCATCCAACCATTGGCTTAGAAAATCCCCTCACATTCTATTTTGATACTGGCTGAATGTCGCCCTTTATACCGTAGCGAGGCCGTGCTTTTCTCTTTTTGCCATGTCATCATCATGACACGTGGACGACTGATATTCATTCTCGCTATTTCGCAGCCTTAAAGGGTGAGCACTTAACCCTTGCGAAATAGTGCGGGCCGTCGGATTATCTTTCAAGTTAATCGCCTTTTAATCCTTCGAACAGGTCCTCAGGAATGGTGGGCCCGCTGAGTCATCAGTGACATCTGGCATCTAGTCATCCACTATGCTGATTTGTCATTCTGTCATTTGCCGGAAGAAGAACCATGGGGGCCCCTCTTCAGTCTCGACAGGTCTACCTCAAAAAAGGTGGGCCCACAGAAACGCCATAGACACCTGGCTTTCTTGTCACCTTCGAAGCTGACCTGTCAACTTTTCATGTGTCGAACATACACTATAGGGACCCACAGCTGCCTTTTAGACCGCGTGTCATCAAGACACGTGGATGGTCCAGGTTAACTTTCGCTATTTCGCAGCCTTAAAATGTGAGCATCTTACCCTTGCGAAATAGCGCAAGCCGTTAGATCTTATCTCGACTTGCGCGACATTTAAACCCTACTAGGAGCTTTCAGAAGAGGTGGGCCCACGGACACATCATGGACACCTAGCTTTCTTGTCCTGCTGACTGTGGCGGCCTGTGCCACGTGTTACCTTATAATACGCCAAAAGAAAGCCACGGGGCTCCAGCTATCACTGACAACTGTGCCTTCCACGTACCCTGTCGTGACAGATGGACGGTCGATATTAATCCTCGCTATTTCGCAGCCTTAAAGGGCAAGCACTTAACCTTTGCGAAATAGCGCTGACTGTCAGATCCTTTCTGAAGTTGCTCAGCATTTAAACCCTGCTAGGAGCTTTTAGAAGAGGTGGGCCCACGGACACATCATGGACACCTGGCGTTCTTGTCCTGCTGACTGTGGCGGCCTGTGCCACGTGTTACCTTATAATATGCCAAAAGAAAGCCACGGGGCTCCAGCTATCACTGACAACTATGCCTTCCACGTACCCTATCGTGACAGATGGACGGCCGATATTAATCCTCGCTATTTCGCAGCCTTAAAGGGCAAGCACTTAACCTTTGCGAAATAGCGCTGACCGTCAGATCCTTTCTGAAGTTGCTCAGCATTTAAACCCTGCTAGGAGCTTTCAGAAGAGGTGGGCCCACGGACACATCATGGACACCTGGCGTTCTTGTCCTGCTGACTGTGGCGGCCTGTGCCACGTGTTACCTTATAATACGCCAAAAGAAAGCCACGGGGCTCCAGCTATCACTGACAACTATGCCTTCCACGTACCCTGTCGTGACAGATGGACGGCCGATATTAATCCTCGCTATTTCGCAGCCTTAAAGGGCAAGCACTTAACCTTTGCGAAATAGCGCTGACCGTCAGATCCTTTCTGAAGTTACTCAGCATT
Organism: Cryptomeria japonica; assembly: GCF_030272615.1. Lineage (NCBI taxonomy): Eukaryota > Viridiplantae > Streptophyta > Pinopsida > Cupressales > Cupressaceae > Cryptomeria > Cryptomeria japonica. Next base: position 347,431,928 of record NC_081410.1, read on the forward strand.
TAAACCCTGCTAGGAGCTTTCAGAAGAGGTGGGCCCACGGACACATCATGGACACCTGGCGTTCTTGTCCTGCTGACTGTGGCGGCCTGTGCCACGTGCTGCACTCCAATACGCCAGAGAAGACCACGTAGAGGGGGCCCCACCTTCTTGACAGCCGCAACCTTCACTTCCTCCACATGACACATGGATGGCTGATATTCATTCTCGCTATTTCGCAGCCTTAAAATGTGAGCACTTAGCCTTTGCGAAATAGCGCCAACCGTCGGATCTTTCCCCAAGTTGATCAGTGTTTACTGGGCCCGGCACTTTAGAAGGAAATAATAAAAGGCAAAAATTTTCAAATAATAAACATGACCGCCTAGGTAAATAGCAAGGGGGAACACTTCTTACGACCCCGCGACCCATGACTTAAGTGAAATAAAGTAACGTCGGAATAGAAACCAGGGGACCTAACACAAAAGATAGAGCCTAAAACTTAGAAAAACCTTAAACCCTCTAGGTTTAGAATAAGGCTGAAGCGTTTGGGGCCACATCTTATACAAATTTTTTCAAAAAACCATAGCCAAATATGGGGAAAGAACCCAATTTTAAAACAGCGATAACACCTTCTATGAAATGGCCAATTTCAGTCTATGAAACACATCAAGGCTTGGACAACATAACATAGGACCCTAATTGATCCTCCTACACTGAAGGTTCTGCTAGACCTAAGGGGGGACACCCTTTTATGCTTTGAATACAACAATTACAAACACATAACTGCATCAACACTAAGCAGATAGATCATTGCACAAGCTCACCAAATCTAGAAACACACTACAGATTGGCTAGATCTGTATAAATCATAAATGAAAATAGAGCTTGGAATGAGAAGAACACACCCCTAAACATAAAGGAAAATAGATTTGTCTTTTAAAATATATATTTGAAACCATCCCCAAATCTGTCAAAGACCAGTGCCATGCTCATTGGGCAACAGAGTCACACACACAAAACTACAAAATGTCAATCACAGCTGCAAATTGGTTTTCCTTACAAAATATCCCTGCACTAATACCTTATACTAATGCATTACTCAATCCATTCATAAAATTATCAGATCTGGGACACATTCCATTGTTTATAACTGATTATAGAATTTAAATTCTTCATTGAAGAATGCCTACAAACAATTATACAATCTCCTTGAGATGACAAATTATAAGCCTCCTTGAGGATTCAATTCATAACAATGAAATACATACACAGAGACATGGGAAATTTACTCATGCCTGACACAAATAAGACCTGCAACTAGAAAACAATCTATCATCTTGCAATGTAGCCTCTATACCCTAAACAGATCCATAGAACTTTACAAGTTTGGGTCAAGAAATTCAGAAAATGGAAGCCATGAAAGCTGGAGCACTTCCTCCAAGATTCTAGAACCCCTAAAACTGAGAAGAATTGGGAATAAAAAGAGGAGGGAAGAAAATCAAATCTGCAACTGAAATTGCCAAATATCTCCTCTCTAACTAAATTTACTCCCATGGAAACTGCTCCCAAAATATCCCACATTTGTCAAAATTAACTGCATGACCGGATTCCTCATTCCGAGAACTTTCCGAAAACATATAACACTTCATATTTTGCCCAAAAAATGAGCCCTGGGCCTATTAATTCACCATTTGTGCAGATCATTTAAATTTTTGAATTATTTAATATAGTTTAAACTATATCATTTACTGATTTTAAATTTGATTTTTGCTCTGATTGTGCTCTGACACCTTGCCACATGGTGGAACCTGATTGGTCGATGGGTCCACTAGGCGCCACCTGGGATGACACCTCGTCACTCCCCCATGTGTCCGCTTGCTTGTCATCCACATCATCGCCACCTCTGCGCCACATCATTGCCACCTCACCGAGACCCGCCTGCTGGACCGTTGACTGGACCTGCCACTTGTGCGCCACCTGGCTTTTTCCATTTCACAGGATTTTATTTGGCATGCATCTTCACTCCACGAAATCGCGCAGGCCATCGATTTTCATCAAACTTGCTCACTCTTTAACCTGCTGCATTTTCGCCATTTTGCATTTTGCTGTTTCGCAGGGCTTAACTGGCGAGCAACTTTCCTTCGCGAAACTGCATGGACCATCCGATCTCCTAAAACATGCACGATCTTTACCTTTTTCATCATTTTGTAGGGTGTAACTCGCGTGCATCTTCAGCCCGCGAAATCATGCGCTTCGTCGGATCCTCTGCAACCTGCTCACTGGTTAAGCTGACCCTTCTTTGCAAAATTTGCCTGTTTGCCTCAGGATCCGTGCCTGCATGGGGTCCACTTGGTCGTCGCTCAGCTTGCCAACTTGATTGCCTTGGGATCCATGCCCATGCACGTGGAGCCCTCTAGGGCACCCATCAGGCACCGTCTGTCAAAAGCCTTGATGGCTTTGACATTATACTTCTGTGTGCTTTTGGTTATAAATACCAAAAAAGACCTCCGCCCAGCCAATGTGGGATAATGTGTTTAGCCTGGGACTGTGTTTTTTAAGCTCTCTCTTGGGTTTTAATGATGATTTTCTGTCACTTGCATTGCTTGGAAGATTTATGATGTCCATTTTTACACAAGATGGGAGGATATAAGCAAGGGGCGTTGGAGGATACAAGCAAGGGGAGTTGGAGTTTGGCTTTACACCTGCAAAATTATATTAATTTGGGAATTTCTTTACCCACGTGACCTACCAATTCGATCCACGCCATAACAGAAGGATTTGCATTTGATGCCTCAAGAGACCCCATTCAGAACTTAATGTCTTCCACGTGAGAACTGCTGAAGTCTCCTACAGTCTTCTCCAACACCATGTGAAGCCTGGAGGGAGATGGGGGGGGGCAAGTGCTGGTTTGAATTTAGCTTGAAATATTTTCTTTTTAAAAAAAACCCTTCCAAAGCAAGCCTGCGTAGAGGGAGTTTGGCTTCTCACCAACCAATTGTAGCTTGCAGAGAGTCTGTGCCTTGGCCTTTCTCACATCGCGAGTACTGGAGAGTTTCCATGCTACCTCGGGGGAAGCCTTTGCCAGAGCCACGTTGGGGAAAGATTTGATAACATTGCACCTTGCTTTTAAAATTCAACGCTGCCCTCTTACCATGCTACTGCTGCACATTGCCTCTTGCTATTGTTGTTGCTCAAAATTCAATGTCTCTACTCACGTGGGGGAGGAGAACTCCAATTTCAATTACTTTATTATGCCCTTCTCCAGCCATCTCGTGCCGCAGACAAGGAGGAGAAGATGCTGGCAACTACTGGTTTTGGTTTATGTAGCCTTCTATCTGGCACGATAGGGTGAGTGATGGTTCCACACTTCAACAATTTGCATTTTCTTGAAGCTTCAATGCCTCGGTCAAACACCACTATCAGCAGAGAAAGGTAAAGAGAAACGTGAGGGGGATGGATTGGCATTTACACTTGCCAAATCTGCATTATTGAGAAACTTTACTGTGGTCACATCCGGCAACAAGGGTCACTTGATATGTGGCTGCCCATTGCATTTGGTTTCTAAAAACAAATCTATGTTTGTGATGCCAAATATGTTGCTCCTCTCTTGGCTGCTCTTGAAGTATTGACACACTTATCCCTACATTCTTGATCAATACTCTTCAAATCTTGGTTTCTCATTGTCTTGATCATTTGATTTTGCACAATGCTTAATGGCAGAGGTTGTCACGATGGACTATCCTTTTGTACTTTTTTCAAAATAATGAAAACTCTTCTTTACCTCAATCTATCATTTACAATGATGTTTTCACTTATTTTTTTCTCATCCATGCTGAAAGAGGAACTTTTACACTTCTGCAGTTTATAATCGCATTTGCCTATGCTACTGTTGATTGCATAAAGTATAAGATTTGTTACATTGATATGATAAAACCTGTCACATTCTCTCCAAAAGGAAGCAAAAAGATGCACTACATCTATACCCAACTTGGTTCTGGAAGATACATGCTTTTCTTTAAAACTATTTCACCATAAAAATAATGCACAACCATGAGCCAGGTCGGGCCCCAAAGTGGGTCTGCCTAAAAAAAATTTTGTTTTCATGCAACTAACCTCTAAAATGCCTTACGAACCTCAAACACACCTCTGGAAATGATCGGCATCATTTTCAGATCATCAGACTGAATTTTGCAACCTTCAGGAAATTATGCCACATTTTCGCATTTAATCGCGAAGACGTAATTTTCAAAGTGGTCAAAACACCTTTCTGGAACTCGCCATCTGACAGGCGTGTAGTTTGATATACAAGGATGAACTCTACCAAATGGTTTTTCAAAATGAATCCCGAGAAAAGAGATATTAATCGGCAAAAAGACCAACTGGCTTTGTCGACACTGCGGACCTGATGAAGTCAATGTTCTGACAACACATGATGCCCTTCTCAAAAATATCAAATGACCTCCGTAGGCCCTCAAATTTGAAACATAGGTAACTTGAAGTGCATATTAAAACTTAGAAATCTTAGTTTGATCACAAGACTGACAGGATGCAGATGGCACGCTCATGAAAATGGCTACATTAACTGATATAGCACTGAAAGTACGGATAACTGAAAATGATGGCTAAATGAACCCTTTTGAAAACCGACCAAACGGATTAGCAGAGGCTTGAAATTTGAAACATGAATCATCATTTATACCAACAATAGCTCGGAACAAACATTCTAGCATAACACTCAGTGAGGCAACTTTTACACTTATGCGAAACAGGGCTCTGACTAGCTGTCGAAACAGGGACTTGCCAAAACACACATATTGCAAACAGATTTGGCTATGAAAACTGAGCAAATGGATTCGTTAGGACTTGAAATTTTGTAGACAGACTCACATTTATGCATAGAATTAAATCCACTTTGAATTTTTTCATGACGATCAACAAGGAAAAAGATGTAATCGCTCAAAGAAGGCTACTCAATAAAATTTGCATTTGTGCCTAAAATGCACTTCCAGCTCACCCCTCAAAATGGGTACCTCATAGACTTATCCAAACTGAAATCTGAAAGTTGCACATCACTAAATAGGCCAAATTAAAGGTGTGGGACATGAATCTCGAGCCTTACCCTCTAAAAATCAACTAGCTCCATTTTACCCCCTTGCTAACTAGGCCATTCAAACTGACTTATTTGGAGATGCAAAGAAAAAATTTGAAGTGGGCCTCAAAACTTGACTCAATTTTAATGAGTCCCAATAGTGACTCTGACTGGGGATGGTTGATTGCAAGATTAACACAAGAATCCAAATATCTATGGTTAAGCAGACCACCCAAAAATGGATCATTCCTCTCTCAATTCTTCTCTTCTCATCTCATTTCAAAAACAGGGCTTCCTTATTCTACCCAAATAGCAGGGCACTTTATTGAAAACCACATAACTGAAGAAAAGCAACTATACAATAGATACAAACATGCTTAAAACTAAATATGAGCTGCTCAAACAATCTTCAGTATTTACCTCTGTCAAAAATCTGATTCTCATCACTTGATACCATGATCCAAACAAAGGCACCTTTCAATAACAACTGAGCATAACTTTTATAATCCACCCCTTTTGTCTCATCACTGCAACAACTAGTGTGCATACCTCTTGTCTGATTCTGAACTTTGTAATCACACACTACTTCAACACAAGCAAAAACATGAGACAATTCACCATAGAGGCCTTCCCACAAGCTACAATACACTTCACTATCCCAATCAATTCTATCTTTTGCAAGGAAATCATCATGCTGAATCTCAAAAATAAAACATTCATTTTCAACATTATAATTCCCATTAGCACATGCCTTATCACCACTTAAATCAATAGAATGAGGGACACTACTGACCGACTGAAGCAAACAAGGAACATGAATGTTACAATCTGGATGTGATACTTCACTATGTTGATCACACCTCACACTATCCTTGCTTATCAAACTGAAAACCTCAGCATTCTCAACATCCTATTCATGGAAAATAATGCATACCTCTGGCTGAAGCAAATCCTCAGCTAACTCTTTCTCTTTCAGGCTGACATGCTGATTTTGATTTCTTCCCACTGAATATGGGCAAATACTTTCTAATTTTTGTGGGTATGGGATTTGGGTAACCCGGAATACCTTCAAAGTTTAGAGCAGCATAATACTTCATACTGAAACTCTTTCTATTAAATGGTTGTTCTGGTTTACTAGGAATGGTCATATGTGGAAATACACAAGGCTGAAAAGCTTCACTGCTCATTTTTCCTACTTCCACAAATGATTATACAATCTTGGATAAAAAACCTCAATCTTATATCCTTATTCAAATCTATTTCTTAACATTGCTTGACATAAAGTTCTTCCACATTTGCATACTACGGAGGATAACATACACTGAATATTTTAGCAAAATAGATATGCAAATGGACTTTGAAATCCCCTCTTTCCCTCTTTACTAGTGTTCACTAAATGGGAAAACTACATTATAAATTCAAAATTTTAGAAGAGATGTCTTGCATTAAAAACCTCTGAAAATAACTGGAGATTTGTAGTTGTAAAACTTGTAGATCTGAAGATCTACTTCACCTTTAGCACTGTCTTTTACATCAGAGTCGCCACCTCTTGCACAGAGGATATTTTGAACAGCAGAACCATTCAATCACAAATTTAATTCTCTTTACTCCTTCGATCTCGCTGCAATAAACACTCTTCCAAGATGTTTAACACTGGTATGAACCACAAAGTCACCACCCAATAAGGAATTGCGGAAAAATTTGCATACAGCTGAAAGAACTTCTTACAAATTTTCAATAATGCATTCACTGTTACTCCTTCATAAAATATGATATGAAACACATATCATTCTGCAGATCCAGAACAAGGAGCATTTTCTAACTCATAAATTCACTTTCACACTCTGTGCATATACAATGGATAGACTAACTGGATGAATTTAATAGAACAAAGGATACATTCAACTACTGACCTCATCAATCAAACATTCAAATCCATTAATTCCCTAGCAAAGTCGCCATTTTCGTTGTTCACCAAAAGTGATAACCCAAGTATACCTACGATCCTTCTATAAAATGGCCAATTTCAGTCTATGAAACACATCAGGGCTTGGACAACATAACATAGAAACCTAATTGATCCTCCTGCACTTCAGGTTCTGCTAGACCTAAGGGGGGACACCCTTTGATGCTTTGAATACAACAATTACAAACACATAACTACATCAACACTAAGCAGATAGATCATTTCACAAGCTCACCAAATCTAGAAACACACTACAGATTGGCTAGATCTGTATAAATCATAAATGAAAACAGAGCTTGGAATGAGAAGAACACACCCCTAAACATAAAGGGAAATAGATTTGTCTTTTAAAATATATATCTGAAACCATCCCCAAATCTGTCAAAGACCAGTGCCTTGTTCATTGGGCAATAGAGTCACATACACAAAACTACAATATGTCAATCACAGCTGCAAATTGGTTTTCCTTACAAAATATCCCTGCACTAATACCTTATACTAATGCATTACTCAATCCATTCATAAAATTATCAGATCTGGGACACATTCCATTGTTTATAACTGATTATAAAATTTAAATTCTTCATCAAAGAATGCCTACAAACAATCATACAATCTCCTTGAGATGAAAAATCATAAGCCTTCTTGAAGATTCAATTCATAACAATGAAATGCATACACAGAGACAATATCATGGGAAATTTACTCATGCCTGACACAAATAAGACCTGCAACTAGAAAACAATCTATCATCCTGCAATGTAGCCTCTATACCCTAAACAGATCCATAGAACTTTACAAGTTTGGGTCAAGAAATTCAGAAAAAAGAAGCCATGAAAGCTGGAGCACTTCCTCCAAAATTCTAGAACCCCTAAAACTAAGAAGAATTCGGAATAAAAAGAGGAGGGAAGAAAATCAAATCTGAAACTAAAATTGCCAAATATCTCCTCTCTAACTGAATTTACTCTTGTGGAAACTATTCCCACAATATCCCACATTTGTCAAAATTAACTGCCTAACCAAATTCCTCATTTTGAGAGCTTTCTGAAAACATATAACACTTCATATTTTGCCCAAAAAATGAGCCCTAGGCCTATTAATTCCCCATTTGTGCACATCATTTAAATTTTTGAATTATTTAATATAGTTTAAACTATATCATTTACTGATTTTAAATTTGATTTTTTCTTTGATTGTGCTCTAACGCCTTGCCACATGGCGGAACCTGATTGGTCGATAGGGTCCACTAGGCGCCACTTGGGATGACACCTCGTCACTTTGCCACGTGTCTGCTTGCTTGTCATCCACGTCATCGCCACCTCACCGGGACCCGCCTGTTGGACCGCTGACTAGACCTGCCACTTGTGTGCCACCTGGCTTTCGCCATTTTGCAGGGCTTTATCCGGCATGCATCTCCACTCCACCAAACCACGCAGGCCGTCGATCTTCATCAAACTTGCTCACTCTTTAACCTGCTACATTTTCGCCATCTTCGCCATTTCGCATTTCGCTGTTTCACAAGGCTTAACTACCAAGCAACTTTCCTTCGCGAAACCATGCGGACCATCTGATCTCTCGAAACATGCACGATCTTTACCTTTTTTGCCATTTCGCAGGGTGTAACTCGCGTGCATCTTTGGCTCGCAAAATCACGCGCTTGGTTGGATCCTCTACAACTTGCTCACCGGTTAAGCCGACCCTTCTCTGCAAAATTTGCCTATTTTCCTCGGGATCTGTGCCTGCATGGGGTCCACTTGGTCATCGCTCAGCTCGCCAACTCGGTCGCCTTAGGATCCGCACCCACGCGCATGGGGCCCACTTTGGTGCCCATCAAGCACCATCCGTCAAAAGCCTTGATGGCTTTGACATTATACTTCTGTGTGCTTTTGGTTATAAATACCAAAAAAGACCTCCGCCCAACCAAAGTGGGATAATGTGTTTAGCTTGGGACTGCGTTTTTTAAGCTCTCTCTTGGGTTTTAATGATGATTTTCTATCATTTGCATTGCTTGGAAGATTTATGATGTCCATTTTTACACAAGATGGGAGGATACAAGCAAGGGTCGTTGGAGTTTGGCTTTACACCTACAAAATTATATTAATTTGGGAATTTCTTTACCCACGTTACCTGCCAATTCGATCCACGCCATAGCAAAAGGATTTGCATTTGATGCCTCAAGAGACCCCATTCAAAACTTAATGTCTTCCACGTGAGAACTGTTGAAGTCTCATGTAGTCTTCTCCAACACCACGTGAAGCCTGGAGGGAGATGGGGGGGGCAAGTGCTAGTTTGAATTTAGCTTGAAATATTTTCCTTTTAAAAAAAACCCTTCCAAAACAAGCCTACGCAGAGGGAGTTTGGCTTCTCACCAACCAATTGTAGCTTGCAGAGATTCTGTGCGTTGGCCTTTCTTACATCGTGAGTACTAGAGATTTTCCATGCTGCCTCAAGGAAAGCCTTTGCCAGAGCCATGTTGGGGAAGGATTTGATAACATTGCACCTTGCTTTTAAAATTCAACACTGCCCTCTTACCATGCTACTGCTGCACATTGCCTCTTGTTATTGTCGTTTCTCAAACTTCAATGTCTCTGCTCATGTGGGGGAGGAGAACTCCAATTTCAATTACTTTATTATGCCCTTCTCCAGCCATCTCGTGCCACAGACAAGGAGGAGAAGATGTTGGCAACTACTAGTTTTGGTTTATGTAGCCTTCTATCTGGCACGATAGGGTGAGTGATGGTTCCACACTTCAACAATTTGCATTTTCTTGAAGCTTCAATGCCTGGGTCAACCACCACTATCAGCAGAGAAAGGTAAAGAGAAACATGAGGGGGATGGATTGGCATTTACACCTGCCAAATCTGCATTATTGAGAAACTTTACTGTGGTCACATCCGGTAGCAAGGGTCACTTGATATGTGGCTGCCCATTGCATTTGGTTTCTAAAAACAAATCTATGTTTGTGATGCCAAAGATGTTGCTCCTCTCTTGGCTACTCTTGAAGTATTGACACACTTATCCCTGCATTCTTGATCAATACTCTTCAAATCTTGATTTCTCATTGTCTTGATCATTTGATTTTGCACAATGCTTAATGGCAGAGGTTGTCATGATGGACTATCCTTTTGTACTTTTGTCAAAATAATGAAAACTCACTTACAATCTATCATTTACAATGATGTTTTCACTTATGTTTTTCTCATCTATGCTGAAAGAGGAACTTTTACACTTTTGTAGTTTATAATCACATTCGCCTATGCTACTGCTAATTGCATAAAGTATAAGATTTGTTACATTGATATGATAAAACTTGTCACATTCTCTCCAAAAGGAAGCAAAAAGATGCACTACATCTATACCCAACTTGGTTCTGGAAGATACATGCTTTTCTTTAAAACTATTTCGCCATAAAAATAATGCACAGCCATGAGCCAGGTCGGGCCCCAAAGTGGGTCCGACTAAAAAAAATTTCGTTTTCATGCAACTGACCTTTGAAATGCCTTACGGACCTCAAACATACCTCTAGAAATGATCGGCATCATTTTCGGATCGTTAGACTGAATTTTGCAACCTTCAGGCAATTACGCCACGTTTTCGCATTTAATCGCGAAGACGTAATTTTCAAAGTGGTCAAAACACCTTTCTGGAACTCGCCATCTGATAGGCGTGTACTCTGATATAGAAGAATGAACTCTACCATATGGTTTTTCAAAATTAATCCCGAGCAAAGAGATATTAAACGGCAAAAATGACCAACTGGCTTTGTCGACACTGCGGACCTAATGAAGTCAATGTTCTGGCAACACATGATGCCCTTCTAAAAAATATCAAACGACCTTTGTAGGCCCTCAAATTTGAAACATAGGTACCTTGAAGTACATACTAAAACTTAGAAATCTCAGTTTGATCACAAGACTGACAGGATGCAAATGGCACGCTCATGAAAATTGCTACTTTAACTAATATAGCACTAAAAGTACGGATAACTGAAAATGATGGCTAAATGAAACCTTTTGAAAACCGACCAAACGGATTAGCAGAGGCTTGAAATTTGAAACATGACTCATCATTTATACCAACAATAGCCCAGAATAAACATTCTAGCATAACACTCAGTGAGGCAACTTTTACACTTATGGGAAACAGGGCTCCGACTAGCTGTCGAAATAGGGACTTGCCAAAACACACAAACTGCAAACGGATTTGGCTATGAAAACTGAGCAAATGGATTTGTTAGGAATTGAAATTTTGTAGACTGACTCACATTTATGCATAAATTTGAATCCACTTTGAATATTTTCATGACAATCAATAGGGCAAAAGATGTAATCGCTCAAAGAAGGCTACTCAATAAAATCTGCATTTGTGCCTAAACTGCAATTCCAGCTCACCCCTCAAAATGGGTACCTCATAAACTTATCCAAACTGAAATCTGAAAGTTACACATCATTGAATAGGCCAAATGAAAGGTATGGGACATGAAACCCAAGCTTTACCCTCTGAAAATCAACTGGCTCCATTTTACCCCCTTGCTAACTAGGTCATTCAAACTGACTTATTTGGAGATGCAAAGCAAAAATTTGAAGTGGGCCTCAAAACTTGACTCAATTTTAATGAGTCCCAAAAAGTCGTACAGAGGATATTTGTTGAGAATATATACATTGAGGATTTCTCTGTGGCATGGGAGGATATAGCGGCGCTCTATGAGCTACTACCATCAGTACTAGTAGGTATCGTCGGGGGTTTGCATTGCCCCGATCGACATTCGCATGGATTGGCCATTGGGTGGGGCCAGGTATTAGAGAAGATGGTGATAGAGGGGACCCACTATGCATGGGGGCCATGTGTGTTGGTGCACCTCTATAGATATTTACACGAGGCAGTGTATCAAGAGAGTAGATCACTGGGTGTAGGGATCACTTGCCAGTCACATGACCGGTATGTATGAGGTTTAGGGCAATAGATCAACCCTATTTATGTATCAAGGTTTGATTACCCAAACCCACTGGGGAAGTTGGAGTTTCGTCAGTGTGAATTAGATGACTTATATAGGGCCATATGGAAGCCTTACATTGATTGTGAGCCTTGGGATGATGATGGAGAGGCCTTACCGTATGTATATGTGACTAGATTTTTTACTATTCGCACATCCCATATTGTGGAGAGATAGTTGCCAAGGAGAGTGATGAGATAGTTTGAGTGGAGGCAGAGTATGCCAAGGGGTTCGGGGGAGTATGCACAGGTAGTGCGAGAGATATTTCAGTGGGGGCCAGTTTTGCCTTATGATCGGGCCCTTGCGGAGTTCCAGACATTACAGGCGAGACCATGGCAGATGAGGCCAGAGATTGCAAATTTGGGGGTGACCGAGGAGTATACATAGTATCATGCCACTCATTTGATTCCACAGATCTCAGATCCTACAGAGCCCATACCACCATTTGAGGATGACAGAGCACCGTGAAAGGGGAGGAGGAGGAGATTAGGCAGGGTGGTATAGGTTTTTGAGGAGGAGGAGGAGGATTTGGAAGTGGAGGTGGTGGGGGAGGTGGATTTGGATGTGGAGGTGGTGGAGGAGGACAGTTACAGAGGAGAGTCAGAGGTGGGTAGCCTTTACGACTGTCACAGGGTCTGCTGATACAGGGAGCAGTGAGAGTAGGAGGGAGAGATGTCAGTGGTGGAGAGGGTGGTGATGAGGCAATGGAGATGGGATAGGGAGTTGTTTGTGGGGGAGAGGAGCCGATGGAGATGGGATAGGGAGCCTTAGGTGGGGGAGAGGGAGACCTATGAGATTTTATGATATTACGGTTGTAAACTCGCCTAACAACAACCGAGGCATAGCTGGAGGACAAAGATGTGGAGATTGCAGCATGGGACATCCAACTTTTTGCATTGGAGGCCGAGTTGACTGTAGTTGTGCGAGAGAGAGATGATGTAGTGGATAGATTGAGGGAGCTACAGGATAGAGGATGAGTTCTGATGAGAGAACAAGGATAGGGTCCGACTGGGGAGGTGCTGAGGGAGATGCGATGGGCTCAAGAGGAGATATATTACTGGTAGGGATTATATGAGCAGGTGGTACTAAGTAGTCAGCGAGCGATGAGATTTTCCTGGATGCGGCGGGTGAGATCAGAGTGGTCGCATAAGGGTCAGAGCATCGATGGTGTGATGGGTCCTCCTCGGTGAGATCGTGAGGGTGGTGGGGGAGAAGCATCTGGCCAGAGTGTTATTTGAGGTGATTCTATGCATTGTTATATTGTTATTAGACTGATACTTGGATGGCTCTTGGTAGCTGATATTTTGGACATCATTGTATTTTGATACATGTATTCTTTTTTATGCGATATATGATGAGATCTCATTTTTGGTGATGATATGATATGTATCCATGATATGTTTACTTTATGCAGGATGATGATATGAGTTATGCTTAGATACATGATATGGAGATGTTTACTTTCTAGATGTATATATTGATGATATGGATGATTTGCTAATATGTGGATGCAGGTTAATAGATGGATGATGATTTTATAATGACATTAATATGATGAAATGATGATTATGTATGCTAAATGATGAGATTTAGATAATGAATAATGATATTTGATAAATAATATTGTACATGTTGAAATGATGAGATAATGATATGATTAAACTATGCATTTAATAGATGTACTAAATGAATTAAATGTTTATAAAAATGTCATGTATGTTTTTAAATGAATGCACTTATTGATTTGAATGCTCTTAATAAATAAAATACAACTAAATGAATGAATGCAGTTAAATAAAGGAATGAATGTACTTAATGAATAAATACACTTAATGCATGACTGAACTTTAATGATTTAAATGAATGCAACTAAAATGAAGGATTGAATGCACTTAATGATTAAAATGCAACTAAATGGTAATGAAGGCACTTAATGATTAAAATGATAATAAATTCACTTAATGATAATGAATGCAACTTAATGATACTAAATGCACTTAATGATAATGAATGCAACTTAATGATTGAAATGATAATAAATGCACTTAATGATAATGAATGCAACTTAATGATTGGAATGATAATAAATGCACTTAATGAATAAATGCACCTAAATGATAATGAATGTACTTTCACGAGTAAATGAAAGCAACTAAATGATAATTACATGCCAACATGATATATGAATGTCAAGTTGGTGGGAAAATGCAGATATGGAATGGAGATGTGAGATGATGTATCAGAGAACTCCGTCGTGATTGTACCCAAGACAAAGTTTGTAGGCTTAGCTTTCTCATAGAAACCTGAATTAATTGCATGTGAACGATAGATATGAACAATGAATGAGCAAATAGATGGGTGAGATGCAACAAAATGCAATATAAATAGATGAGATAAAATGGCGATCCATGGCTTATTCACAGTACTTAATTTTCATCATTGAGCATGGTAGTATCAATCTTGGCTGAGGTATCAAAAACTAGGGTTGAGTATTTCACCTATAAGAAAACATCGTAGACAAGGAAAGTTCCCCTTCATTATGGTTCATGTAAAAATAGGTGAGGTATACGCTATAGTCAGTAAGCCATAGTGATCCATGACTGTATTTTTGTATAGGATCGCGTAGCTTAGTGAACTTCCCACGTAGACACCATTAGTGTATGCCCCAGAACTTCATTGGAACAATCCGCAGATAGCAAACAAACAAAGAAAAAGATATCAGGAACCATCACAACTACTCTAATCACTTGTGGATATCCTAGAGTAGCATAGGAACTTGATATAAATAAAATAAAAATTGACCAAGTGCTTATCAGCCAAACAAAATTTTCTTGACAAAGAAAATGTTACCATGTCTTGTTTTTGGAGAAGGATGCATCCTTGTGAATATGGTCGTGTGCAGATGTTTTGATTGGTCAGTTGATTTGATAGGTGGTCATCATTGGAGTAGCTCAAAATATTGTTTTGTGTCTTTTGTGATGCGTATGTATAAGGAATAATATACTTTGCCATGTTTTTTATTGATTGTGATTTTTTTGTCATGTTTTGGGATTTTTTGAATGTTGTAAATGTTTTTGGTATTTTCTTGAGGATATCTTGTAAATATTGTTGGGATTTTCTAAAATTTTATGAATGTTTTTGGTATTATTTCAAGACAGTTTTGAATGAGTAAGTCAATGAATCAAAGAAAATGTAGAATCCACTCTCATCAGTAGGTTTAAGAACATTGCCCCTAGTTAGATGTCTCTATGAAAGCGTGATGCAGGACACATGAAGTAATAACCCTGATTGCAAACCAATAACAAGCCATGGTATAAATGATGGATGAATGGATGTAATGGATTTGATCACAACAAGTCTAAAAGACAATGGAGCCATAGCATTTACTAATGGCACCTGTTTACCAGGTTTTCACCACCGTACTTACCCAAGGCACCACCGGAGTGGTTTTTGACCGTTTGGATCAATGATTTTTCTTTACTAATTTCTTGATTTTTTTTTTTTTGTATTTTGTTCAAGACTATTTTCTGAATCTTTTTGGTATTTTCTGATATTGGATGAGCATAATTCTCTACACACCTTATGTATGAAACCTTTTGAGATGCATGTTGTTGACCAGATTTGCTAGTGGTTCTCCTTCTCAAGTTGCTAACTGATATGCCCTAGACTCGAAGATGGCAGTGATGACATATGGACCTAGCCTATTAGATTCAAATTTGCCCTAGTGTTCTCTGTTTGGTTGGTTGTGAGGATTCTCCTTGAGAACAATATCTCCTACTTCAAATGTGTGAGGTTTGACCCTATGATTGTAGCTTCTTTGCATGTGTTGTTGATAAGATTTTAGGTGATTGTAGGCATCTTGTCACTTTTCATCAAGCAGTTCCAAGTCCTAAAGATGTGAGACTCGGTATTCTTCATCATCTATTAGATTGTGCAAGGAGACCCGTAGAGATGGTAATTCAACCTCAATAGGCAAGATGGTTTTTGCTCCATAAACCAGTGAGTAGGGGGTTGCGCCTGTAGGGGTTCGAATGCTAGTTTGATATGTCCATAGTATTGGATTCAAATGAATGTACCAATCACAACCAACATCATTGACTATCTTTTTGAAGATCCTCAATATATTCTTATTTGATGCTTTGGTTTGACCATTGCCTTGTGGGTAATATGGGGTGGAAAAATGGTGTTGGATATGAAACTTCTCATAGAGTTCACGAACATCTTGATTTTTGAAAGGGAGCTTGTTATCTATGATGATGGACATGGGTACACCATACCGAAAAATGATGTAATTAAGGATGAATGAGGGGATCTGCTTATTGGTGACTTGGGTGAGTGGAATGGCTTCGATCCACTTTGTGAAGTATTTTGTGGTGGTAATGATAAATTTATGACCGTTGGATGAAGATGGATGGATTTTACCCACAAGGTTAAGTCCCCATTGACAAAAGGGCCATGATGTTGTGATAGGTTGTAATTCATGTGCTGGAGTATGTATTAGATCTCCATTAACTTAACACTTCTTGCACTTTCTGACAAAGTAGTAGGATTTCTTCTCCATGGAGGGCCAATAGTATCCAGCTCACATGATTTTCTTTGCTAGTGAAGGACCACTTGAGTGAGCCCCACAAATTACTTCATGTACCTCTTCCAAGGGTTTTATTATCTCATCTTGTTCCAAACATCGAAGGAGAGTACCATTAAGACTTCATCTATATAGGCTTTTGGCAATGAAGGTGTATCTAGCAGTTTGGCGGGTAAAGGTTTTTTGTTGGTTGTTTGATTGGTTAGGGGGAAGTGTGTGGCCACGTAAGCAAGTGAAAAATTCACTGTACCATGGGGAGTCAAAACCGATAAGGTGACATATCCTTTCAGATTTAGGGATATCATAAGTGGGGATCCAAAGTTGTTCTACCAAGAACTCATAGCGTGTCGAATTTTGTGGAAGATCCAAGAGAGATGCAATTGTAGCCATTGCGTTGGCAGCTTGATTCTAATCTCTTGGTACTTGCTCAAATGTGATAGTTGTAAGTGACTCTTTGAAACTATCCACCATCCTTTTGTATGACATGGACTTATCATCCTTTGTTTGGTATTCATCAATGACTTGTCTGATGACCAGCTGGGAATCTCCATATACTTGTAGCTCTTTTAGATTCCACTGTATGGCCAATATGAGTCCTATATCAAGGCCTCATATTCTTCTATATTTTTTGTGCATGAGAAAGTGAGTCTGTAGGACTTTGGGATACTGTCACCTTGAGGTGTGATAAAAAGAGTACCTTTCCCCAAACCATGTTTGGTGTATGAGCCATCAAAATATATCTTCCAAGGTTGTGTAGTTGTGATCATAAAAATTTCCTCATTTGGAAAGTTGGAAATAAGAGGATGGTCACCTTTGAGTGGTGCATTAGCCAACTGACCTGCAATAACTCATCCCTTGATAGCTTTGCAGTCCACATACTCAATATCAAATTCAATCAGAATCATAACCCATTTGGCCAAGCGACCTGTCAATGTTGCCTTGTTGAGTAGGTACTTGAGTGGATCTATCTTTGCAATAAGCTGTACTTTGTGCGTTCACATGTAGTGCCTTAATTTGGTGGTTGCCAAGATAACATCTAGGCAAGCTTTCTCAATAGGTGTGTAATTGAGTTCATAGCCTACCAGTGTTTGAGAGATGTAGTAGACAACACATTCTTTTCCTTCTGCATTATATTGTGCAAGCAATACTCCTAACTCCATGGTTGTAGCTGAAATGTATAACAATAGAGGTTTGCTTGGATCTAGGGGAATCAACTATGGTGTATTCATTAGGTAGTCTTTAAGCATTTGGAATGCTTGCTGACATTTTGAATCCCATTGAAAGTAGATATTTTGTGTAACAGATGGGTGAAGGGATGACATTTATTAGCCAATTGTGCAATGAACCGCCTGTTGGCATTACACACTCCAATGAGAACTGAAGGTGATTGAAGGTATTGTCATTGATGGCAACTTACCAGCAACCTTGTGGATATCTTCAGGCACCTACACCGGCACTAACAGACACTTCACCGGTAGTGACAATAATGTTTACCGACATCTCAGCCGATGGGATTTTGATTATTGTATTTTGTATTTAATTGTAATATCTTTTTGTAAGTTGACATGGCATATTGTAATAAGACTCATATATAAGTATGAGATCTTGTAGATCATTTTGAGATACATGATAGAGGATAGGAATGATGGATATGTAGAGTGAATATTAAGGCAGATTTTGTAGAAGGGTTTATGGTTATTGTATGAGCTTAAACCGGTACTGAACTTGGCATAGCAGATGTTGTTTTGTAGCAGTACATTATATTGGATTTTTATAATCCATTTTGTAAGTCAATGAGAATTCCTTTTGTAATTGAGCAATGAGCTCTAGGTAGTTGGCCTTCCTGCATGTGCAGGCCCCTCTTGTAAGTAATATCCATTCATTGGCCAGTGAGTGAATATTTTGGGTCACAAATCCCACCGAGGTTTTTCCCACACTGGGTTTCCTCATTAAACATCTTGTGTTATGGTTTGCTTTCTATGTTGTCTTTACTATTTTTATTTACTACATTAATTCCTGTTTACCAGTACACTATTTTGGAATGCAAAATACTTAATAAGGTGAATTATTCTGTAAACCGATTAGATACTAATTCACCCCCCCCCCCTCTCTCAGTATCTTTGGGACTATCATCAATCCTAACAATTGGTATCAAAGCCTAGTCCTCTATTTTTGAAATTCTAATAGCTTGAGGAAGATTCTGACACCGGTATAGATGGAGAATTTAAGAAAGCAATTAGAAGGAGCTCTTGCAGAATTTGATGTAGAGAAGTTGAAGAATATCAAACTTGAAGATGAGCTGAAAACTGCACTCATTTGACAATTTTGACAACCTTTGTCATTGATGTCAAAGGGGGAGTAGTAGAACTAAGAAAAATGATTGTCAGAAGAGATCATCTACTTAGGGGGAACACACATTTTAGGTAAGATTTTTGGACTTCAATTTTGGGGACAATTTTTGGATTTTTTTCTCATGAGTGTTGCCATCAATGCCAAAGGGGGAGATTGTTGGCATTACACACTCCAATGAGAATTGAAGGTGAATGAAGGTGTTGTCATTGATGGAAACTTACCTGCAACCTTGTGGATATCTTCAGCCACCTACACTGGTACCGATAGACACTTCACCGACAGCGACAATAATGTTTACCAACATCTTAGTCGACAAGATTTTGATTATTGTATTTTGTATTTAATTATAATATCATTTTGTAAGCTGACATGGCATATTGTAATAAGACTCATATATAAGTATGAGATCTTGTAGATCATTTTGAGATACATGATAGAGGATAGGAATGATGGATATGTAGAGCGAATATTAAGGCAAATTTTGTAGAAGGGTTTATGGTTATTGTATGAACTTAAACCGATACTGAACTTGGCATAGAAGATGTTGTTTTGTAGCAGTACATTATATTGGATTTTCATAATCCATTTTGTAAGTTAGTGAGATTTCCTTTTGTAATTTAGCAGTGATCTCTAGGCAGTTGGCCTTCCTGCATGTGTAGGCCCCTCTTGTAAGTAATATCCATTCATTGGCCAGTGAGTGAATATTGTGGGTCACAAATCCCACCGAGGTTTTTCCCACACCAGGTTTCCTCATTAAACATCTTGTGTTATGGTGTGCTTTCTATGTTGTCTTTACTATTCTTATTTACTGCATTAATTCTTGTTTACTGGTACACTATTTTGGAATGCAAAATACTTAATAAGGTGAAATATTTTGTAAATCTGTTAGATACTGATTCACCCCCCCTCTTTGTATCTTTGGGACTATCATAAATCCTAACACTGACAAATGGATTGTATCTACCCTTGTAATGTCCTCAACTGACTGATATTCTTTGGAGGTGGCATGTCCATGATTGCCTTGACTTTTGCACGATCTACCTCAATACCTTTACTTGAGACAATGTATCCTAAGAGCTTCCCAGAAGTTACTCCAAAGACACATTTCTTAGGATTGAGATGGATGTGGTATTTTTCCAATATGTTGAAGATTTTATCCAATACTGCAAGATGACCCTCTCTTGTTAATGATTTAGCTATTAAATCATCCACATAATCTTCCATTATTGTGTGCATCATATTGTGGAAGATGGTAGTCATGGCTCTTTGATATGTTGCCCCTGCATTCTTTAAAGCAAATGGAATTACATTCCAATAGTATGTTCCCCATGGACATGTGAAAGCAGTTTTGTGTTGATCCTCTAGAGAAATTTTAATTTGGTTGTATCCTGAAAAAGCCATCCATAAGAGAAAGCATCGCATGACCTGTTGTTAGATCGACAATAATGTCGATATTTGGTAAGGGGAAGTCATCTTTAGGACATGATTTGTTTAAATCTCTAAAATCCATATAGATACAAATGCCCCCATTAGGTTTACTGACAGGTACAATATTGGAGATCCACTCTGCATAATCAATTGGTCTAATGAAACTAGCATCTAAGAGCTTTTTAAGTTCAGTCTTGACAAGAATGACAATATGTGGGTACATCTTTCTGAGTTTTTGTTTGACATTTTTATCTCCTTCTGCTACAATTAGGTGATGCATGACCAAATCTGGATCTAAGTCGGGCATAACTGCATAAGACCATGCAAAGTTGATTTGGCGCTTCTAGAAGAATTCCACAAATTTTGGTTTTTCTTCAGGAGTTAATAGAGATGCCAAATGTATCTTGTGAGTAGTCTCAAGGGTCCCCACATTGAATTATTTTGTTTCTTCTATTAGGATGGTTGATCTCTCCTAATTCATACTAAAGGGAAGGATGTCAAACCTTTCATCCTTAGGCACCTTGGAGAGGTTTTCACCTTTGGATACGATCTTTGTTTTTACTCTTTTAGGATCAAAAAGTGCCACTATGTGGTTTTCACTAGAAGATCCATGCTTTATTGTAATATTTTTGTAGCTGAAAGGTTTGGCATCTGCCCCAAAGTATGTTGTGTTGTTAAGTTCAATGGAAAACCCATCTTTATGATCCCCACTTGGTATGTTATCTCGTAATTATATAAATTATATGAGTGCCTCATTGTTTTGGAAATGGCCAAGACATGGGGGATTTGGCTGGTTCCATTTAATGAGTTCAGGATGAATGATAGGCATTACTTCATCAATTAAGTTGAGTTAGTAGGAAGAATCAATGAGGGTTAATATGGAGGTGTGAAGTTCATCGACGGTACTCTCCTTGTTAGATTTGTGCACAGGATTTGATGTAGGGCATGTGAAAGTTTCATCTAGCTCAGGAACTCAAAAATTTTTAAGCCATGATTCTTCATAAATTGGTATATCCTTACGAGGTGGAGGAGGTGATGTTTCTCTCTCATTTGAAGTATTTAAATACACTGAATCCCATTCAGACTCATGTGATTCTGTCTCATAATCACTCTCTAGCATTCGATTACTATACCAAGATGGGATATCATTTTAATTGAATAGTGTATTAGTTATAGGCTTATGTACTATTAGAGATGGGGTTGCTAGTGCTATTGGTGGGGTTGTTGGTGTTGTAGATATAGTCAAGGATTGCATCCTTGGATTAATTGGCTGATACACAAATTTGTTGGGTTTTCCTTTGAATCAAAGTTTAGGAATAGATTCTCTTTGAAAACCTACTCCAGTTTTATCTCTTGGTTTCAACTCAGGTTGTAAGGGCTCTTGTCATCCTTGCTTTCAAGGTCCCAAAGCACTATTGACATCATAGCCCATTCTTTGCATTATAGTGAAACCTTTTCCATATTTGTCAGTGGGGAGCTTAGCCTTCGGGCTTTCTTTGTTGAGAGGGTCTATGTAGATCCATTCTGCCAAGTCTTCATCCATGGTTTCCTCCTCTTGACTTTTACCAGGGGTGAATTGTGCCAAAGTGCAAGTTCTTTTGGCCAATGGTGATGGAAGTAAACCTTGGGGTTTGCCGTTAGTCTTAGAGGATGTGAGTAACTACCCAACACAAAAGAGTTGGCTAAGATTATATTCATCGAGACCTTCCTGAGCTATTTTCATTTTTAATTTATCCTGCTTTGGTGTAGGGGTTGTTAAGCTGGAAAGAGAGGTTAAATTAACATATGATGAGGAAGGGATAGCTTCTCTATTGTTCGGTACAGTGATCTCTGGCTGATGGTGAATATTATTACAATATGTAAATGGATTAGCATTACCAAGGATTGTAATTTCTACCCCATTATGTGTAAACTTGATACATTGGTGATAAGTGGATGGAACAACTTGCATGGCATGTATCCAAGGTCTCCCTAACAAGAGATAGTATGGAAAAGGAAGGTCTAGAACTTGGAAAACTATATGCTTCACCACTAGCCCAACCCTAATAGGTAATATAACAACTCCTTTGGAAGAATGTTTTGCATCATCATATGCTTTGATGGTTATCTTCTTGCTAACATCTACTAATTCTATTGCATAACCCAATGTTGTGACTAACTGCAAGGTGCATATATTTAAGTCGGCTCCATTGTCAATCAAGACTCACTTGATTCTATGTTGCTTTGTGAACCCTTCAATATGGAGGGAGGAATTATGTGGTTGTTGGAAGGATGCGTTGTCACTTTTGGTAAAAGTGAGACATGGTGATGACTTTAGACTACCAACCATGGCTTGAAATGGATCTGTGTTGAGGTTGGCGGGGTTGGATGCTTCTTGGAGAGCTTGGTCCAAGATTATTTTATGTAAGGGGGATAAGCGTAAAATCTCTAATATGGAGATGAGGGCTGGCGTCTTATCCAATTGCTCTACAAGATTATATTGTTTGGGGAGGGGTGTCATTCCTTGTGATGTCGCTCGAATAGTAATGTTGCTACGATGCATAACAATGTTGCATGTAGGATTGTATTCTTTTATGGTAAGAGTTGCAACTTATTCATCTGCATCATAAAGGTGATTCACAATATAATTGTATGTGGCTTGTGTGTAATTGGTTGTGGTATCTATGTTTCTCACTGAGGTGGAAGAACCTCTTTGATCAAGTGATGGAAGTGGATTCTTGAACATTAAGTGATTATCATTGGATGTTTTTGGGTCATGTCCTTCAATTTTGATTTCTCCTTTATCAATAAGATCCTAAACAAGATATTTTAGCCGATGGCAATTGCTTGTTTTATGCCCTCTTCGTTGGTGAAATTCACAATGTTCATGATCTATCCACCATGGAGGCTTGACTTGAGGCTCATAATTGGATGGTTTTGGTAATGTCACAAGATTCGAGGATATTAATTGGTGTAAGATTGTTTTGATAGGTTCCCTTAAGGGCGTATATGTGTGTTTTGGCTTGTAGTTTTGTTTCTTTTGTTTGGGTTCCTCTTGTTGTGTATTGTGACCTTGATTTTGTGGATTATTGATGATGTTGTTGTTAGGAGGGGGATTTTGTCCTGCAAACCTAACCACAGGTTGTGCAATTTTCACTGTTCTTGCATCCACTATCCCATCATTGACAACATTCTTGTTTTTGTTCCAAAATTTTGGTTTGTCGCTATTACAGTGTGGATGAGGACCATCTTTGTTCTCATTATAAATTTTGATAAGTCCCTTTTTGATAAGGGCTCTTTCACATTTGAGCCCTTGAGTTATCATTTCTTCAAAGTATTTTGTGCCCTTCATGTCCAAATGAAATTCCATTTCATCATTTAAGTTGGAAATGAAAATTTCCACTAATTCTTGCTCAGGTAGGTGAAGAGAGAATCTACTAAACAGTTGTCTCCACCATTGTAGGAAAGTTGAGAACAATTCCCCTAGTTTTTGTTTTGTGTTACACAAATCTTCCATGGTGACATCATGTTATATATTGTGTGTGTAATGAGCAATAAATTTTTGGACCAGTTCTTCAAATGTTCTAATACCACCCGGTACTCGTGAAAACCATTGTTTGGTTGTGCCTCCCAAAATTTGAGGAAAGAGACGCATTAGATATGTGTCCTCATAGGCCACCTCTAAGAAAGCAGAGTGAAATTCTTGCACATGGTCCCTAGGATCTCCTTGACCTCTATATTTTTCAAATTTGGGTGTTTTGAACCCTTGTGGAAAAGGTGGCATAAGCATGTTCCTATCAAATGGATAGGGGAAAATGTTGTTAAGAGAGAATCGATTGGTCTTCACACCATTGTTCAGTTGTTGGGCGAGATTTTCTACTTGTTGCCTCAACATGTCTATTTCTAAAGGAGAAGGAGGTGGTGGAGGATTCCCTTGATGATTAGGGTCATAGCTGAAGTAGTCTCTACCTCCTCCACCATCATGATGGCTATGTTTCTCGAATGTTTGTCGTAATTGTATTGTATCAAAATTGGAGGGAAGTTTGGCATCCTCTGTTGGAATTATACACTCAGATGAGAATGGTAGATGTTGTCATTGATGGCAACAAAGTGGCAATAAGGTTCAAGAAGGTTTCACAAGTTCAACCAGTACCGGCACTAATAGATACAACAAGGTTTATTCACACCGGCATCTAGTTTACACCAGTTGTAGTTCACGCCAGTAAAAGATTATACCGATAGTCTAAGCCGACTTGGCAATAATATTGTTTGTAATGTAAATTATATTTGTATGGCCATCATGATGTATTGTAAAGACTCATATATGTATGAGATCTTGTAGGTCATTGGAAATGTAAGTAATGTATGTAGGTATGTTTGTATGTAAGTGATATTTGAGATGAGATAGGGATATGATACCGGATAGTTGTTTATGCACTTTGATGTATTTATTTTGAGAGTGAATAAGAAGCAGAGCAAAGCGAAGACTATTCTATGAAAGAAAAATCATTTATCGGCAAGGTTTTTGGCAGAGGTATCAAATAGAGCTTAAACTAGTACTGAATCCAGCATTGCAGATGCCATTTTGAAGCAGTACATTGTTATTGGATTTAACCATCCAATTGTGTGGTCAATGGGACTCCATTTTTGTTGTTAAGCAGTGAGCTCTGGGTAGTTGGCCTTCCTGCATGTGCAAGCCCCTATTGTATTGAGTAATATTTATTCATATTGGCCAGTGAGTAAATATTGTGGGTCACAAATCCCACTGAGGTTTTTCCCCTACTGGGTTTCCTTGCCAAAAAAATGTGTTATGGTGTGCATTGATGTTGATTCTTTTGTTTCTCTTTACTGCATTATTATTTTCTTACCAGTATATTAATTTCAGTTATAAAGTTTCAAATAAGTTTAAATCTTTCATCTACCGGTCAGACATTGATTCCCCCCCCCCTCTCAGTATCTTTGGGGTTAACCAAATATCTAACAATTAGTATCAGAGCCTGGTCCTCTATTTGCAGAAGCCTAACAGCTTGAGGAAGATTTTGAAATTGGTACCGATGGAAAGTTTGAGATAACAGTTGGAAGTCGCTCTTGAAGATTTTGATATAGAAAAATTGAAGAATATTAGATTGGAACAACTCAGATCTGCTTGGGAATTCATCAAAGCACTTGAAGATAACCTGGTCATAGCAAAGAATAAGAGAAAAGAATTACATATATAACTACAAAAACAAGATGATGAAGAAAAAGAAACTCTCAGAGATATTGTAGAGAAACTGAGACAAGAGAATAGTAACATGAAGAATGAGATGCAAGATTTAACCATGAGACTATGTAACAATATTGAGGATAGAAAGAAGAATGAGGAAGATTTGGTCAGAAGACTTAATGAAAGATCGGATGAATCTCCAAGGCTTAGTTATGATAATGATATGCTTAAAACAAAGTTGAATCACATGCAACATGACAAAGAGGAACTTGAGACAAGTTGGCACATTGGGAAGTGAGTTGGTCACTGCAAATGAATACAAGGACAAATTCAAAAAGAGTTCAGACAAGCTTGATGATATGTTGAAGAGTCAAAAACCTGATGGAGAAATAGTTGGACTTGGATTTGAACATGGAGAAAGTTTCGTAACTGTAAACATTCATGATCACAACAAACTAGTAAGGCAACCTAATGCTTATAAATTCAATGGAAATTGTTTTAATTGCAACAAATTTGGTCATAGGGAAAATCAGTGCAGATTTAGGAATAATCAGAATACAAACTCATCCACCAGTCAATGTTCCAAATGCAATAAATATGGTCATAACTTAGACAATTGTAGAATGAATGTGAAATTATATGCTTGTGGTAGATTTGGACATCTATCTAATCAATGCAAAACTCAAACCGGACAAGGTTATGGGAAAGCTATTCAAAGAAACAATGTAACATGTTATGCATGTAACAAGATTGGGCATATTGCAAGATTTTGCAGAAGCAAGAATGTACTAACAAACAAAAAAGGATCTAATGACAAAGGTAAGGAAAAGGTAAATGAAATCAAGCAAGAATTCACTAAACAATGGGTCAAGAAGAGATCAGAGAAATGATGAATCTGTCTCTGCACCGGCAAAACAGAGCAATCCTACAACGGTAGGAGATTCTTCATCTAACTAAGGAATAATCCTTAGGGGTAAGGCAAATAATTGAAGATCGTGCATTTTACCCTCAGATTATGGTAAGAAGTCATAATTCTTCTTTACCAGCAGATATATTGAGTATTCACTTAACCGACAAAGTATCTATTGCAGATGTAAGTTAACTTTTTGGTTATAAAGCACTATAATTTCTCATTTAGACTTATCAAGCATTCAATTATTCGAAGAGTGAAGAAGTTGAGCATCGACATTCAAGAAGCAAAGCAGCAAGATTTTTTGAGGCATCCAAGGTTTTCAATTAAAAGGTATTTATCTTACAAAATGGCTTCCTCATCTTCGAT